>NC_057795.1:616182191-616202064 GCF_018294505.1 Triticum aestivum | reverse complement strand
TCATCCAATCGATCGGCTTCAGTTAGCAGCAGTAGCGAAGGAATCGCTCGATCGGGTTCAGTTAACAGCCATCGATCGATCGCTCGGGTTCAGTAATGCGTAGCCTGCAGTGCAATTGCTCGGGTTCAGTTAGAGCCTAACGCCTCGCTCGGGTTCAGTTAGAGCCCAACGCCTCGCTCGGGTTCAGTTAGAGCCAACGCCTCGCACACACGCGCGTACGTGTACGAGAGAAACGTGCATCGCTCGGCCCCCGACCTCCCACCGTAACCGGGAACTCCCTGAAATTTTCCTCGCCCTTGCTTCTACCACGGTTTTTTCCGTCATGGACGGCCCAAAGAATGTCATGCAGCTGCGTCTCCGGCCCGCCCAGGACGAAAAGCCCTTTTTCTGTCATGATTTTTTGTCATAGAAGTAGGAGCCCACCACATCTATGATGATACCGGGTTTTTTCACAATTATCGTCATATAAGTGTCATATGTATGACAGGAAAAAAATTCGTTCGGCCCAAAATGTCACGGATGTGTCTTTTTTTTGTAGTGATGGTTGTGTTGAAGGGCTGGTTCTCCAATACCTGGCAGGTTCTTCAGGGATCTCACTAGAGCTGTCATCATGTCATGGTTCCTTCTCTTTGGGTGTCCACCGCCCGGGCCTATACCCGTCATTCGCTAGGGTTTTAGCTGTATTAGTGAGGTTATATGTATGATACTATTCGAGATGTATTAGTGATAATATTCGATGATGTATGGATGCAAGAGATGATTTAGTTTTTGTTATTGAATGCATGCTAATTTGAATACTAATTTATTTTATGATTCAGTTTTGCTTATTGAATGCTCAAATTGGAGAACTACTCCTATTTTGAATGCTCAAATTGGAGAGCACTATGCAAGTTGTATGCATTTGATTGGTTGATAGCTTATAGGGTTTCACTAAGTCCTAAGATGAGGATAATAATGTTTTTATTTATATTTTGTTTTTGCAGCCAAACCTCCATGTCGTCGCCGCCGTCGTCCTCGTCATGGACCCCCTTCGACCTCGAGGTGAAACCAGCCAAATCTCCATGTCAATATGAGTCCTATAAGATATTTAGAAATATTTTTGTTCATATTTTCAACCATTGAAATGCAAAGACCATCAAGTTAAAATGCAATGACCATCAAGTTTGAATGCAAATAGGATATGTGCTTTCCCAAGTGGCCATGTTTGCAGGTAACACCTCCGAGTGGCCTATGTTTTGCCGGAGTGTTGATTAATTTCCATTCCGGCAAATTTCAGGTGCTCGATATGTCCTTTTTTTAGCAAAGCTCATGCCGGATTTTTCCGTGAATTTTGGCATGACTTGTGCTAGAATATGTAGGAAATATCAAGTGGCTTGGATTTTCTAGAAATATAATTAAATGACATTTTGGGTTGACTTTAAGTCTGTCGAGGCTCCATACATGACAATCAAAAAATGAGTGAGGGAGAAAGTCTGCACCATATATGAGAGAGGAAGAATCTCAACTGTTGTCGTGGGGGTCATTTCTCCTTCTTCTCCTTGTGCTATACCTTTGTTATGCACTAGGGGAAGGAGGAGTAATGACCATCACCGACGGTTGAAAAAACAGTGAGGGAGTGTGTCCACCATATATGAGAGAAGAAGAATGCCGACTGTTGTCGTGGGGGTTGCTTCTCCTTTGTTCCCGTGTGCTAGACATTTTGGTTTAATGCACTCGGGGATGAAGGGAGGAGCGACCATCACCAATGGTCGAATATATACACCACGTGAGCTGAGAGTTTTCAAAAAAAGACTCGATGGACCGATAGTCAACCTATGATGAATAATAATGATCTAATTTAGTTTTTGTAGTATAGTACATATATTGAATTTTAGAAGTTTAATCTTTGAATTATGAACATAGGAAATGTCATCACACAACGAACGTCTCGCGGAGTTCTCCTGGTGCGGCGACAACCGGGGTTTCAGCGACAGGCCTCACTTGGTAGAAGGTCAGTGCTTCAGCATTAAGCTCCAGGAGACCTTCGATGTTGAAATCGTATGCGACGATGCAAAGTGTTTCTTCCTAGTTAAGCTCGACTTCTTCTTCTTCAACGTGTAATTTTCGTCTTTTACAATTCAACTAGCTTATCTGATGCCATGCAAGACGCTATGTCTTGGAGAGGATGGATTTTGAAGATCATGAAAATATGGAAACAAAGATAGTTCATCTAAGGACCCATCATGGTTTGGATTTTCCTATAAATCTATACAATTCCGTGGGCGTATTCCATTTTGGTTGCCCATATTGGGAAGCACTTTTTAAGGCATATGATTTCCATGAGGGTATGCTTGTCACCACTGATCTTCGTGATCCTGACATCAAGGAAGACAATATGCACATTTGTGTCCTTAGTGATACGCTTCCAATTCTACCGCTATGTGAGTTTCTCAAACATAGTTATTAAGTAATTTATATTGTTTATTTCAAAATAATTGACAACTTATTTCCATTGATAGCTTATTTTCATTCTTCAAAGAATGTGCGAAAGATGGTAGACAGAACCTACTACACCGATGGCGCAGAATTAACTTATCAGGAGAAAAATCACCTAATCTCATTTATTAATGATCTTGAGAATTATAATATCTATAATCAAACTCCTGCACATTATGGTCAATACGTGCCACTAGTGCACGTGTTGAACTACGGTAACATCCATGGAGATGGCATGGTAAGATTTTTAACTATTATGACATCCGTGCATCTTTTGCATAAATTCTTCTAAAACTAAACTACATTGCTAACTACGAAGTTATTACTATGTTTTTCAACAGAAAATCATGAAGGATTGTGTGCCTCATCTGATGTTTCCGAAAGGTCGCCTTGATGTTATGAGCTTACGGCCAGGTCATACTACGCATCACAGCTGTTCATACCGGATTTCTAAAACCAATGAAGACATGACAATCAAAGATTGGAAACAATGTATGGTCAGTCATAGGGAGGTACTTGTAAGCAACTTTGTGTGACGCGCAAGAATTGGAGACAGGATAATCTCCATTCTCCATAATGGAGAGTTAGGGCCTATCTTGGTTTATGCTATTTTACCTAAGAGAGTGTAGTAGGTCCTATTAGAGAGGAGTAGGTCCGGTACAATGTGTTATTATGTGGTACAATGTGTTAGAGTTGATGATGATGAGGAGGAGGAGTCGTGATTATGACTAGTGACCAACTTGCGATACGATGTCTCATTGACGAAAATGATGATCATGAGGAGGTGTTATATGAAAATGATGTCTTATGATGATAAGTTGTTAATGATATGATGATGATGATGATGATGATGATGATATTCATTATATCATTGGGTGAAAGAACCGCGGATTAGTTTCAAGTGGATGTCCATCCACTTGAAACCAGCCCACGGTTCTTTCACCCAGTGATGTAATAACACATTATGATGTAACAACAATCGCTAAATTGCTATTGTATGAAAACTTGTATAAAGGTGTATGAATACAACATGAAATAAAAAGAAATAGAATAGGGAATAATAGTAGTAGTGCGGGCTGCGAGAAGCGCTACTAGTAATTACCAGTAGGGCCCTTTCTAGGAAGCGCTACTACTAAGTGGATATAGCAGTAGCGCGGGTAAACCCACACTATTGCTAACCTTTAGCTATAGCGTCGTAGCAGTAGCGCTGTCACCCGCGCTGCTGCTAGCCAAAAACCCGCGCTACTGCTAGGCTTTTCCCTAGTAGTGTTGGGGGAGTTGATATGTCCATTTTGCATCATGTTTACCTACTATTATTTATGTTGTTTTATTGCATAATAATGCTTTTTTGGAGTAATTATAATGCCTTTTCTCTCATAATATGCAAGGTATGCACAAAGGGGGAGAATTCCGACAGTTGGAAATCTGGACCTGAAAAAGCTATGTGAGGCTACCTATTCTGCACAACTCCAAATAAACTGGAACTTTACAAGGATTTTGTATGTAATAAATCAGGATTTTTGGAGCCAATAAGTAATAGAGGGGCCCACAAGGTGGGCATAACCCACCTGGGTGCGCCAGGGAGGGCCTAGATTGATTTCTCGTGGTTCTGGAGGCTTGCGGCGGCGGAACTTCCGATCTCTCTTTTGTTCTGGTTTTTTTAGGATTTATAGGAGGGGTTGGCGTGGTTTCATGTCAAGGGGGCCCACGGGGAGTCCACGAGGTAGGGGGCACCCTCCACCCTCGTGGTGGCCTCGGGACTCCCCTCCGGTAGCTTTTCGTTCCAGTATTTTTTTATATTTTTCAAAAATATTCTCCGTTGATTTTTAGCGCATTCCGAGAACTTTTATTTCTGCACAAAAACAAAACCACGGTAGTTTTGCTGAAAACAGCATCAGTCCAGGTTAGTTCTAATCAAATCATACCAAAATCAAGTAAAAATATTATAAACATGGTATGAATACTTAATAATTATAGATACCTTGGAGACGTATCATACGCCAACATGATTATCCTTTGACTAAGGTTTATCTAGATCGTGCGGCTATGGCACACCACCAGTTTATTGACAGCGAGAACACTAACATTCCTGTTCCTTATAACATGGTTTTCAGTGTGTACACTCGTGATATTATTCCATTTCATGCACCTGCTTTGTTTGATCCTATTGCCAGGGGCAGATACAGAATTATGCCTGAGGACATTGTCGCTTACTGGAACAACTTGGCTGAGGCACAGGAGGAGCCTCAGCAGTAGTCGGACCCTCGGGTACCCGCTCCCCAGCACTTCAACATATGACCTCGTGGCTTCTTCGAGTGGCCCTAGACCAACTTAGGCCAAAAGCCTAAGCTTGGGGGAGTACATATCTGTCACCGACATTACATTCATGTTCACACATTTCACTCCAATTGTCGATGTCCACACCTTTTCATTGTATTGTCCTGTTGGAAATATGCCCTAGAGGCAATAATAAATTAGTTATTATTATTATATTTCCTTGTTCATGATAATTGTTTATTATCCATGCTATAATTGTATTGATAGGAAACTCAGATACATGTGTGGGTACATAGACAACACCGTGTCCCTAGTAAGCCTCTGACTTACTAGCTCGTTGATCAATAGATGGTTACGGTTTCCTGACCATGGACATTGGATGTCGTTGATAATGGGATCACATCATTAGGAGAATGATGTGATGGACAAGACCCAATCCTAAGCCTAGCACAAAGATCGTAGTTCGTATGCTAAAGCTTTTCTAAGGTCAAGTATCATTTCCTTAGACCATGAGATTGTGCAACTCCCGGATACCGTAGGAATGCTTTGGGTGTACCAAACCTCACAACGTAACTGGGTGGCTATAAAGGTGCACTACAGGTATCTCCGAAAGTGTCTGTTGGGTTGGCACGAATCGAGACTGGGATTTGTCACTCCGGTTAACGAAGAGGTATCTCTGGGCCCACTCGGTAGGACATCATCATAATCTGCACAATGTGATCAAGGGGTTGATCACGGGATGATGTGTTACGGAACGAGTAAAGAGACTTGCCGGTAACGATATTGAACAAGGTATCGGCATCCGACGATCGAATCTGGGGCAAGTACAATACCGCTAGACAAAGGGAATTGTATACGGGATCGATTGAGTCATTGACATCGTGGTTCATCCGATGAGATCATCGTGGAACATGTGGGAGCCAACATGGGTATCCAGATCCCGCTGTTGGTTATTGACCGGAGAACGTCTCGGTCATGTCTGCATGATTCCCGAACCCGTAGGGTCTACACACTTAAGGTTCGATGATGCTAGGGTTATAAAGGAAGTTTGTATGTGGTTACCGAATGATGTTCGGAGTCCCGGATGAGATCTCGGACGTCACGAGGAGTTCCGAAATGGTACGGAGGTAAAGATTTATATATGGGAAGTCCTGTTTTGGTCACCGGAAAAGTTTCGGGTTTTATCGATAACGTACCGGGACCACCGGGAGGGTCCTGGGGGTCCACCAAGTGGGGCCACCATCCCCGGAGGGCTGCATGGGACAATTGTGGGAGGGGACCAGCCCCAGGTGGGCTGGTGCTCCCCCCACAAGGGCCCAAGGCGCCTAGGGTTTGGGGGAGGGGGCACACCCACCTAACTTGGGGGGCAAGTTTCCCCTCTTCCTCCCCCCCCCCTTGGCCGCACCCTAGATGGGTTTGGGCTGGCCGCCGCCCCTAGGGTTGGAACCCTAGGTGGGGGCGCAGCCCTCCCTCTCCCCCTATATATACTTGAGGGTTTTGGGGCTGCTAACAGATGAGTTTGACCTCTCCTTGGCGCAGCCCTACCTCTCTCCCTTCTCCTCTCCCGCGGTGCTTGGCGAAGCCCTGCAGGATTGCCACGCTCCTCCACCACCACCACACCATTTTGCTGCTGCTGGACGGAGTCTTCCTCAACCTCTCCCTCTCTCCTTGCTGGATCAAGGCGTGGGAGACGTCACCGGGCTGTACGTGTGTTGAACACGGAGGTGCCGTCCGTTCGGCACTAGGATCTCCGGTGATTTGGATCACGACGAGTATGACTCCTTCAACCCCGTTCTCTTGAACGCTTCTGCTTAGCGATCTACAAGGGTATGTAGATGCACTCCCCTCTCTCTCGTTGCTAGTCTCTTCATAGATAGATCTTGGTGACTCGTAGGAAATTTTTGAATTTCTGCTACGTTCCCCAACAGTGGTATCAGAGCTAGGTCTATTGCGTAGATTCTTTGCACGAGTAGAACACAAAGTAGTTGTGGGCGTTGATTTTGTTCAATATGCTTACCGTTACTAGTCCAATCTTGTTTTGACGGTATTGTGGGATGAAGCGGCCCGGACCGACCTTATACGTACACTTACATGAGACAGGTTCCACCGACTGACATGCACTTGGTGCATAAGGTGGCTAGCGGGTGCCAGTCTCTCCCACTTTAGTCGGAACAGATTCATGAAAAGGGTCCTTCTGAAGGGTAAATAGCAATTGGCATATCACGTTGTGGTTTTTGCGTAGGTAAGAAACGTTCTTGCTAGAAACCCATAGCAGCCATGTAAAACATGCAAACAACAATTAGAGGACGTCTAACTTGTTTTTACAGGGTATGCTATGTGATGTGATATGGCCAAGAAGAATGTGATGAATGATATGTGATGTATGAGATTGATCATGTTCTTGTAATAGGAATCACGACTTGCATGTCGATGAGTATGACAACCGGCAGGAGCCATAGGAGTTGTCTTAATTTATTGTATGACCTGCATGTCAGTAAACTACGCCATGTAATTACTTTACTTTATTGCTAACCGGTAGCCATACTAGTAGAAGTAATAGTTGGCGAGACAACTTCATGAAGACACGATGATGGAGATCATGATGATGGATATCATGGTATCATGCCGGAGATCATGGTGTCATGCCGGTGACGATGATGATCATGGAGCCCCGATGATGGAGATCAAAAGGAGCAAAATTATATTGGCCATATCATGTCACTATTTGATTGCATGTGATGTTTATCATGTTTATGCATCTTATTTGCTTAGAATGACGGTAGTAAATAAGATGATCCCTCATTAAAATTTCAAGAAAGTGTTCCCCCTAACTGTGCACCGTTGCGAAAGTTCGTCGTTTCGAAGCACCACGTGATGATCGGGTGTGATAGATTCTTACGTTCACATACAATGGGTGTAAGCCATATTTACACACGCAAAACACTTAGGTTAACTTGACGAGCCTAGCATGTACAGACATGGCCTCGGAACACAAGAGATCGAAAGGTCGAGCATGAGTCATATAGTAGATACGATCAACATGAAGATGTTCATCGATGATGACTAGTTCGTCTCACGTGATGATCGGACACGGCCTAGTTGACTCGGATCATGTAATCACTTGGATGACTAGAGGGATGTCTATCTGAGTGGGAGTTCATTAGATGAACTTAATTATCCTGAACATAGTCAAAAGCCCTTTGCAAATTGTGTCATAGCTCGCGCGTTAGTTCTACTGTTTTAGATATGTTCCTAGAGAAAATATAGTTGAAAGTTGACAGTAGCGATTATGCGATCAGTAGAAAGCTTATGTTCTTAATGCACCGCTCAGTGTGCAGAACCCCAAAACGTCGTCTGTGGATGTTGCAAACATCGAACATACACGTTTTGATAACTACGTGATAGTTCCATTAAACAGTTTAGAGTTGAGGCACCAAAGACGTTTTCGAAACGTCGCAAAACATATGAGATGTTTCGAGGGCTGAAATTGGGATTTCAGGCTCGTGCCCATGTCAAGAGGTATAAGACCTCCGGCGATTTTCTTAGCCTGCAAACTAAGGGAGAAAAAGCTCAATCGTTGAGCTTGTGCTCAGATTGTCTGAGTGCAACAATCACTTGAATCGAGTGGGAGTTGATCTTCCAGATGAGATAGTGATGTTTCTCCAAAGTCATTGCCACCAAGCTGCTAGAGCTTCGTGATGAACTATAACAAAACAGGGATAGATATGATGACCCTTGAGATATTCACGATGTTTGACACCGCGAAAGTAGAAATCAAGAAGGAGCATCAATTGTTGATGGTTAGTGAAACCACTAGTTTCAAGAAGGGCAAGGGCAAGAAGGGGCACTTCATGAAACGGCAAATCAGTTGCTGCTCCAGTAAAGAAACCCATGGTTGAACCCAAACCCGAGACTAAGTGCTTCTGTAATAAGGGGAACAGCCACTGGAGCAGAATTACCCTAGATACTTGGTAGATAAGAAGGCTGGCAAGGTCGATAGAAGTATGTTGGATATACATTATGTTAATGTGTACTTTACTAGTACTCCTAGTAGCACCAGGGTATTAGATACCGGTTCGGTTGCTAAGTGTTAGTAACTCGAAATAAAAGCTACGGAATAAACGGAGACTAGCTAAAGGTGAGCTGACGATATGTGTTCGAAATGTTTCCAAGGTTGATGTGATCAAGCATCGCACGCTCCCTCTACCATCGAGATTGGTGTTAAACCTAAATAATTGTTATTTGGTGTTTGCGTTGAGCATAGGCATGACTGGATTATGTCTGTCGCAATACGGTTATTCATTTAAGGAGAATAATGGTTACTCTGTTTATTTGAATAATACCTTCAATGGTCTTACACCTAAAAGGAATGGTTTATTGAATCTCGATCGTAGTGATACACATTTTCATGCCAAAAGATATAAGATAGTAATGATAGTACCACTTACTTGTGGCACTACCATGTAAGTCATATTGGTGTGAAACGCATGAAGAAGCTCCATGTTGATGGATCTTTGGACTCACTCGTTTTTGAAAAGTTTGAGACATGCAAACCATGTCTATTGGTGTATACACATGAAGAAACTCCATGCAGATGGATCATTTGGACTCACTTGATTTTGAATCACTTGAGATATGCAAATCATACCACATAGGCAAGATGACTGAAAAGCCTCGTTTTCAGTAAGAAGGAACAAGATAGCAACTTGTTGGAAGTAACAAATTTTGATGTGTGCAGTCCAATGAGCGTTGAGGCATGCAGTGAGTATCGTTATGTTCTTACTTCACGGATGATTTAAGTAGAGTATATTTACTTGATGAAACACAAGTCTGAATTATTGAATGGTTCAAGTAATTTCAGAGTGAAGTTGAAGATCATTGTGACAAGAGGATAAAATGTCTATGATATGATCATAGAGATGAGTATCTGAGTTACGAGCTTTGGCACGCAATTAAGACATTGTGGAAATATTTCACAATTAATACCGCCTGGAACACCATAGTGTGATGGTGTGTCCGAACATCATAGTTGCACCCTATTGGATATGGTGCGTACCATGATGTCTCTTATCGAATTACCGCTATCGTTCATGGGTTAGGCATTAGAGACAACATCACTCACTTTAATAGGGCACCACATAATTCAGTTGAGACGACACCGTTTGAACTATGGTTTGGAGAAACCTGAGTTGTCGTTTCTTAAAAGTTTGGGGCTGCGATGCTTATGTGAAAAGGTTTCAGGTTGATAAGATCAAACCCAAAGCGGATAAAATGCATCTTCATAGGACACCCAAAACAGTTGGGTATACCTCCTAATTCAGATCCGAAATCAATAGGGATTGTTTCTTGAATCGGGTCCTTTCTCGAGGAAAAGTTTGTCTCGAAAATTGAGTGGGAGGATGGTGGAGACTTGATATGGTTATTGAACCGTCACTTCAACTAGTGTGTAGCAGGGCACAGGAAGTTGTTCCTGTGGCGCCTACACCAATTGAAGTACAAGCTTATGATAGTTATCATGAAGTTTCGGATCAAGTCACTACCGTACCTCGTAGGGTGACAAGGATGCGTACTACTTCAGAGTGGTACGCAATCCTGTCTTAGAGGTCATGTTGCTAGACAACAATGAACCTACGAGCTATGGAGAAGCGATGGTGGGCCCGGATTCCGACGAATGGCTCGAGGCCATAAAATCCGAGAAAGGATCCATGACTTTGGAAGAAATACTTGATGGTCGTAAGGTTAAAAGGAAGACAGACAATGATGGTAAGTATCACCATTAAGAAAGCTTGACTTGTCGTTAAAGATGTTTTCTGACAAGTTCAAGGAGTTGACTACGGTGAGGCTTTCCCACTCGTAGCGATGCTAAGAGTCTGTTGGAATTGGATTAGCAGTTACTGCATTATATATGAAATCTTGCATATAGGATGTCAAAACATTGTTTCCTTGACAGTTTTCTTGAGGAAAGGTTGTATGTGATACAACCAGAAGTTTTTGACAATCCTGAAAGACGCTGACAAGTATGCAAAGCTTCCAGCAATCCTTCTAAGGACTGGAGTAAGCATCTCGGAGTTGGAATGTACGCTTTGATGAGATGATCAAAGATTTTGGGTCTATACAAAGTTTATGAGAAACTTGTATTTCCAAAGAAGTGAGTGGGAGCACTATAGAATTCCTGACGAGTATATGTTGTTGACATATTGTTGATCGGAAATGATGTAGAATTTCTGGAAAGCATATAGGGTTATTTGAAAAGTGTTTTTCAATAGAAAACCTGGAATAAGCTGCTTGAACATTGAGCATCAAGATCTATGAGGATAGATCAAAAAAACGCTAAATGGTACTTTCAAATGAGCACATACCTTGACATGATCTTGAAGGAGTTCAAGATGGATCTGTCAAAGAAGGAGTTCTTGCCTGAGTTGTAAGGTATGAAGTTAAGAGTTAAAGCTCGACCTCGGCCGAAGAGAGAAAAAGGACGAAGGACGTCCCCTATGCTTCAGACGTAGGCTCTATAATATGCTATGCTGTGTACCGCACCAGAAGTGTGCCTTGCCATGAGTCAGTCAAGGGGTACAAGAATGATCCAGGAACGATCATTGGACAGCGGTCAAAATTATCCTTAAGGAATAAGGAAATGTTTCTCGATTATGGAGGTGATAAAGAGTTCGGCGTAAAGGGTTACGTTGATGCAAGCTTTAACACCTATCCGAATGACTCTGAGTAGCAAACCGGATACGTATAGTGGAGCAACCATTTGGAATAGCTTCCAGTGGAGCGTGAAAGGAGCATTTACAATATGACCTAGAGATTTGCAAAGTACACACGGATCAAAATGTTGAAGACCCGTTGACTAAAACCTCTCTCACAAGCAAAACATGATCAAACCCCAGAACCCATTGAGTCTTAATCACATGGTGATGTGAACTAGTTTAGTGACACTAGTAAACTCTTTGGATGTTGGTCACATGGTGATGTGACCTATCAGTGTTAATCACATGGCGATGTGAACTAGATTATTGACTCTAGTGCAAGTGGGAGACTATTGGAAATATGCCCTAGAGGCAATAATAAATTAGTTATTATTATTATATTTCCTTGTTCATGATAATCGTTTATTATCCATGCTATAATTGTATTGATAGGAAACTCGGATACATGTGTGGGTACATAGACAACACCATGTCCCTAGTAACCCTCTGATTGACTAGCTCGTTGATCAATAGATGGTTACGGTTTCCTGACCATGGACATTGGATGTCGTTGATAACAGGATCACATCATTAGGAGAATGATGTGATGGACAAGACCCAATCCTAAGCCTAGCACAAAGATCGTAGTTCGTATGCTAAAGCTTTTCTAATGTCAAGTATCATTTACTTAGACCATGAGATTGTGCAACTCCCTCACACCGTAGGAATGCTTTGGGTGTACCAAACGTCACAACGTAACTGGGTGGCTATAAAGGTGCACTACAGGTATCTCCGAAAGTGTCTGTTGGGTTGGCACAAATCGAGACTGGGATTTGTCACTCTGGTTAACGGAGAGGTATCTCTGGGCCCACTCGGTAGGACATCATCATAATGTGCACAATGTGATCAAGGGGTTGATCACGGGATGATGTGTTACGGAACGAGTAAAGAGACTTGCCGGTAACGAGATTGAACAAGGTATCGGCATACCGACGATCGAATCTCGGGCAAGTACAATACCGCTAGACAAAGGGAATTGTATACGGGATCGATTGAGTCCTTGACATCGTGGTTCATCCGATGAGATCATCATGGAACATGTGGGAGCCAACATGGGTATCCAGATCCCGCTGTTGGTTATTGACCGGAGAACGTCTCGGTCATGTCTGCATGATTCCCGAACCCACACGGTCTACACACTTATGGTTCGATGACGCTAGGGTTATAAAGGAAGTTTGTATGTGGTTACCAAATGATGTTTGGAGTCCCGTATGAGATCCCGGACGTCACGAGGAGTTCTATTTTGGTCCTATTTTGGTCACCGGAAAAGTTTCGGGTTTTATCGGTAACGTATCGGGACCACCGGGAGGGTCCCGGGGGTCCACCAAGTGGGGCCACCATCCCCGGAGGGCTGCATGGGCCAAGTGTGGGAGGGGACCAGCCCCAGGTGGGCTGGTGCGCCCCCCCCCCACAAGGGCCCAAGGCGCCTAGGGTTTGGGGGAGGGGGCGCACCCACCTAACTTGGGGGGCAAGTTTCCCCTCTTCCACCCCCCCTTGGCCGCACCCTATATGGGTTTGGGCTGGCCGCCGCCCCTAGGGGTGGAACCCTAGGTGGGGGTGCAGCCCTCCCTCTCCCCATATATATACTTGAGGGTTTTGGGGCTGCTAACAGATGAGTTTGACCTCTCCTTAGCGCAGCCCTACCTCTCTCCCTTCTCCTCTCCCGCGGTGCTTGGCGAAGCCCTGCAGGATTGCCACGCTCCTCCACCACCACCACACTGTTGTGCTGCTGCTGGACGGATTCTTCCTCAATCTCTCCCTCTCTCCTTGCTGAATCAAGGCGTGGGAGACGTCACCGGGTTGTATGTGTGTTGAACGCGGAGGTGTCGTCCATTCGGCACTAGGATCTCTGGTGATTTGGATCACGACGAGTACGACTCCTTCAACCCTGTTCTCTTGAACGCTTCCGCTTAGCGATCTACAAGGGTATTTAGATGCACTCTCCTCTCTCTCGTTGCTAGTCTCTCCATAGATAGATCTTGGTGACTCGTAGGAAATTTTTGAATTTCTGCTATGTTCCCCAACATTTCCATATATTTATTTTCTCGCCTTCTTCTTGTGTGTTTGAAAAACTTTGAAAAAATACAAAAATATTTCCTGCTTCTTTTTTATTTCTCTTCCTAGCGTAGTTAGTTGTAGTACTAAAAAGAAACCCCAAAAAGATTTTCTTTGTTCTTCTTTTGCTTGTTGGGAGCTTTCTCGTGTAAATAGTTTTTCTTGTTTTTGTTTTTCCCTTTTATTTGCTCGTTCAAGAAAAACCAAAAACACCAAAAAAATCAGTGTGTTTCTCTGAATTTATTTTTGTTCTATTAAGTCGTACCGAGGCCAAGACCACGGTGAAAACGTTGAGTGGCTCTCATATGCATCATTATTGATTGATACGTCTCCAACATGTCTATAATTTTTGATGTATTCATGCCATGTTTATAATATTTCTACATGATTTTGGGAAGATTTGTTTAGAACTAACCCGGACTGACGTTGCTTTCAGCAGAAATACTGTGGTCTTAATTTTTTGCAGAAATAAAAGTTCTCGAAATGCGCTGAAAATCAACAGAGATTTTTTCCGGAAAATATAAAAAATACTGGAAGGAAGAGTCACTGGAGGGCAAGCCCGTGGGCCCCATGAGGGTGGAGGGCGCGCCCACCCCCCTGGGGTGCGCCCCTGTGCCTCGTGGACTCCCTGTGGGTCCCCCTAACTTGTTCTCGACGCCAAACCCTCCTATAAATATAGAAACCCCCAGAAAATAACCTAGATCGGGAGTTCCGCCGCCGTAAGCCTCTGTAGCCACCAAAAACCAATCGAGACCCTGTTCCGGCACCCTGCCGGAGGGGGAAATCACCACCGGTGGCCATCTTCATCATCCTGGTGTTCTCCATGACGAGGAGGGAGTAGTTCACCCTCAGGGCTGAGGGTATGTACCAGTAGCTATGTGTTTGATCTCTCTCTCTCTCTATCTCTATCTCTCTCTCTCGTGTTCTTGATATGGCACGATCTTGATGTATAGCGAGCTTTGCGATTATAGTTGGATCTTATGATGTTTCTCCCCCTCTACTCTATTGTAATGGATTGAGTTTTCCCTTTGAAGTTATCTTATCGGATTGAGTCTTTAAGGATTTGAGAACACTTGATGTATGTATTCCATGTGCTTATCTATGGTGACAATGGGATATTCATGTGATCTACTTGATGTATGTTTTGGTGATCAACTTGCGGGTTCAGTGACCTTGTGAACTTATGCATAGGGGTTGGCACACGTTTTTGTCTTGACTCTCCGGTAGAAACTTTGGGGGACTCTATAAAGTTCTTTGTGTTGGTTGAATAGATGAATCTGAGATTGTGTGATGCATATCTTATAATCATACCCGCAGATACTTGTGGTGACATTGGAGTATCCAGGTGACATTAGGGTTTTGGTTGATTTGTGTCTTAAGGTGTTATTTTACTACGAACTCTAGGGCTGTTTGTGACACTTATAGGAATAGCCCAATGGATTTTCGGAAAGAATAACTTTGAGGTGGATTCATACCCTACAATAATCTCTTCATTTGTTCTCCGCTATTAGTGACTTTGGAGTGACTCTTTGTTGCATGTTGAGGGATAGTTATATGATCCACTTATGTTATTATTGTTGAGAGAACTTGCTCTAGTGAAAGTATGAACCCTAGGCCTTATTTCCTACCATTGCAATACCGTTTACACTCACTTTTATCGATTGCTACCTTGCTGTTTTTATAATTTCAGATTACAAAAACCTATATCTACCATCCATATTGCACTTGTATCACCATCTCTTCGCCGAACTAGTGCACCTATACAATTTACCATTGTATTGGGTGTGTTGGGGACACAAGAGACTCTTTGTTATTTGGTTGTAGGGTTGTTTGAGAGAGACCATCTTCATCCTACGCCTCCCACGGATTGATAAACCTTAGGTCATCCACTTGAGGGAAATTTGCTACTGTCCTACAAACCTCTGCACTTGGAGGCCCAACAACGTCTACAAGAATAAGGTTGTGTAGTAGACATCAAACACTTTTCTGGTGCCGTTGCCAGGGAGGCTAGGTAAGCTCTTTTCTGGCGCCGTTGCCGGGGAGGTTAGTGCTTGAAGGTATATCTTTAGATCTTGCAATCGAATCTTTTCTGTTTCTATCACTGGCTCTGGCAGAGAGAAAAACGAGCATGAACTCGACTTGTTCGATTTTTGTAAATATGTTTAACCTAGTATCCATGATTCAGCCTATTATGATCAAACATGTTTGCAATGACAATTAGAGATTATAGTTTCTCATGCCATGCATAAGAAGCTAGGAGTGGATAATGATTTATCTTGGATGTCAACATTGCGTTAAAATGATTGTGATGTAGTACGATGATATGGTATCCTCCTCTGAATGTTCGAGTGGTTTGACTTGGCACATGTTCATGCATGTAGTTGAATCAAAACCAACATAGCCTCTATGATATTTATGTTCAAGGTGTTCATATCCTACTCATGCTAGTATCCAATGTTATGCATAATGCATGTTCATGACTGTTTTCACTCTCTAGCTGGCCGCTTCCCAACCTAATTGCTAGCCTTCGCATGTACTAAGCGGGAATTCTGCGCGTGCATCAAAACCATGAAACCCAAGTTATTCCAGATCAGTCCACCATACCTACCTATATGCGGTATTACCCTGCCGTCCTTAGTAAATTTGCATGTGCCACCTCTAAAAACTTCAAAAAAATGTCCTTTTTGTGTGCATGGATTGTTCACAGAGTGACAGGAGGGAGTCAGTATCTCCCATGCTAAGCCGGTTATTCTCATGATGAGTATTTATTCACTCGTCCTTGCACGAGAGGGGTGGTAATAGGGATTCCCAGTCCCGAATTAAAATTCCTCCAACATTTTAATAGCTTCAGCTCAGGGGAAAATTGCTTCTGACCCCCGGTGTTCGGCTGACGGGGTTCATCGTTATCCTCACTTGAAGGTCCCTTTCCCTTGTGTTCGGTATTTATCTTACCGGCCTGTTTAAAAACCCAACAATTCCGGTTAGTGTGGTTAGCAGGCTTATCGCGTGTGCCATGAATCTGATAGGGCCTCTCAAGGATTTTATCCAAGCTGGATGGACCATCCCTGTTAGCGTTGAAAGGTTTCTTCCACTGACCGGATTTAGAGCCGCTGAATCCGACATTGACTATTGTATCATCTGCGTCATCGTTGTTGTTCCGATGTTTGTTCTTATTGCGGCGAGGTTTACCATTGCCATCCCTGGCCTAAGAAGTGCCAGGGTCGCCCGAGCTGTTGATTCTATGAGCCAACCAGCTATCCTCACCTGCACAGAAGCGGGTCATAAGTCCAGTTAAGGCTGCCATGATCTTCGGCTTTTCCTGCCTGAGGTGTCGGGCGAGCCATTCGTCCCGGACGCTGTGTTTGAAGGCCGATAAGGCTTCGGTGTCCGGGCAGTCCACGATCTGGTTCTTTTTAATTAGGAATCGATTCCAAAGCTTGCGAGCCGATTTGCCTGGTTGCTAGATTATGTGACTCAAGTAGTCAGCATTCGGTGGCCGGACATAAGTTGTGACACTCCAAAATTTTAATTTGGTTTTTATCAAAAACTTTGTGGTTTTTGAAAACAGGCCATTTATTTTTTTTCAGAAAAAAACCTTCCTCTTAAAAACTTCCTTTGCTTTGGCAAGGATTTCATTTTTTTTAACTTTGGTGTTTGATCTTTTGAAACTTCTTCTCTGTTGGTTCCCTCTCAGATCTATTTTGGGAGTTTAATCTTTTTCTTTTAAAAAGAAACTCTATGAAAATTTGGGATTTTCATATCTTGAAAACCACCCATGACTTAGCATTTTGCCCATGTGGTAAAACCCTCCAAAAACCTCCCCTCCTCCTTGTAATCAACCTAAGTTCTCTGTCCCAACTAATCCAAGCAAGTTTTGGATTTTATTCTAATTATTTTTCCTCTCAAATCATTTCTGAAAATTATTTGGAGCCTGAGTGATTTTCAAAGCAAGTACCCTTTTGCATTTGAGTTTTGACCTCAAACCAACTCTCCTGGATAGTCCTTTGTACCCACAACCCAGAACCATCTTGATCCACTCCTTCTCTTTTCAAATTTTTTAAAATTCAGTCTCTGCAAGTTTGGACTAGATTTGCCAAATTTGATGAAATTCATATCTACACTCCTCCAAAAATTCCAACAAAATTCAGGCAGCCTACTTGAGCAATGAGAAGCCACTCCACCAAAAATCAGCTCAAGGAAAAATCCCCAGAGGCCAAATTCATTCTGTCGAACACCTGAGCTGCACTGTTCCTTTGCAAGTTCAGAAAGTTCAGAGATTCAGTCGTTTTCCCTTCGTCAGACTTGGTCACGCGGCCATAGTGCGCCCTGGCGCGTTGCACGCAGCCTCTTCTCCCTGGCCAGCACCCCGCACGCACGCTTGGCCGATTCCTGGCGTCGGTAGCAACGAGCCTCGCCGGTGTTGGAAGCTTCTGCGGTGGCTGCACCTTCCGTGGCGGCCAACAAGGGCCCGAGCCCTCCCGCCACGCCACCCGGCGCCGCCCAACACCCCCTGGCTCTCCGCGTGTCCCTGCCATGCCAGCGCACGCCCGTGGCACCGTCGCCGTGGCCCGGCAAGCACGGAACGTGCTCCCTGCCGCCGACGGGCCGCGCCACCCCCGTTCCGTCGAGCTCACCCATAGCACCAAATCCCAGCCCGTTTAGCACCTAAATGGAACCGGTGGACCTCAACGGCGATGCCCAAGCCCCTAATCCCACTGCCCAACCACAGCACCGCCGTAATCACTCGCCGGAGACCCCCGTTCACGGCAACCGCCTCGGGCCGCCTATAAAAAGGGCCCCCGAGCTCACCCTCGTGCACGCATCATCACCACTCCTCACAAACGCCCCGCCAGGCCACTAGGAGGACCTCGAGGAGGTCTCCTCCCCCAACTCCGGCCGCCCCGATCCGCCTCGGCCTCCACCATGATTCGCTCCGGTGAGGCCATCTCCGGCGCTCTAACCCCGTCAATTACTCCCTCTAGCTACCAGGAGCCTAACCCCCTCCTCAATTTGATCTCTGCAGCCCTCTCCGACGAGTCCCTCGACCACCCGAGCCGCCGTCCGCCGGAGCAAAGCTCGCCGTCGACATGGTACTCGCCGGCGACCACCACCACCACCAACCGACGCGGAATGGCGCCCTGAGCACAGAGGTACCCTCCGATCCCCCTGCCTCGCCGTGGATCGCCGCCGGCGACCACCGCGGCTCTCGGGCGCCGACGAGCTCCGTCCCCCCCTTTTTTTTAAAGTTCAAACCTGATGAGTGGGACCCTACCGTCAGCCTCTCTGCCCTCTCTATTGAATCGTTTTCTGGAAGCGCCTTTGGGCAAAATGCGTTTTCCCTTTGGGCTGGCGTAGTTTCTACCGAAGCGTTTCTGTTTTTATAAGCTAGCCCCTGGAAACTTTCTGTTTCATTACAGATAAGTCCCTGGGCAAAAACCTTTATAACTTTTGATCAGAAAAGTATTTTTGATTGATTCTTTTTCTGTTCTCTTTAAAATTTTGTCTAGTTTTTTATAAGATTTATTTGAAAAATATTTGGAATACTTTTTGTGCACTCCTTGGTATTTACGATAGCGCATATATTTTCCTTATACCGTAGATACCGAAGGAGGTGACGGAGCCGCGAACTTCACCGAGCTAGGCTCCGACTACTCTGAACCAGGCAAGCATGTTTGAACTTTTGATATGATGAGTGTCTTGGCATGTTTTGCATTTAGTTAGTTTCATGGCATGTTGAGGAGCATATCGATGAACGTTATTTTATGCAATATTGAGGTAAGTGAGTTCGAGGATCCATAAGTGGATGGATGTGAGTATGAATGGCCATGTGTTGGCATGAGGATGGGTAAGATGGCAGTGTCGTAGCATGCCAGTCTTATGCCAGACTATGTGACTTCAGTGTCAAACCGTATCGGTCCAGTTCCTCTCATTTCCTTCCCTGTACTACCACATGTTTTCCGCAAGGAATATGGTTTAGTAAGTTGCAAACCGCTTTTCTGGTACACACCAAAAGGAGAGGCCATGATGATGGTTCCATGGCCCTGGATTAAAGCCAGTCATCCGGTCAGGGGGCATGGGTGTTTCCGGTTGGGACCGAGAGGGGGGCACCCCTTAGAGCGCGCGTATATAAATTTGATCCCATGCTATTCGAGATTGTGATCTCCCCGTCTCAAAAGTTTTTCTTGGACGATGTCTAGGGTGATTCCTAGCATCGAGAGGTAGGATGGGTGTGTACTAGTTAGCTGTGTTTTCTTCCGAAATACCGTAAACGGAACTAGTCCTTCGTGACTACGGAAATCCGTTGGCTGTGGGAAAAA
>NC_057795.1:616171950-616181835 GCF_018294505.1 Triticum aestivum | reverse complement strand
ACTGTGGCATTTCTTTTAAAGCCCTTTCTGTGATGTCGCCCAGACGTAAGACTGTGGCATTTCTTTTAAAGCCCTTTCTGTGATGTCGCCCAGACGTCCGACTGTGGCATTTCTTTTAAAGCCCTTTCTGTGATGTCGCCCCGACGTCCGACTATGGCTTTTCTTTTAAAGCCCTTTATGTGGTGTCGCTAAGACGCCCGACTGTGGCATCATTTCCTTATATTTATTTGTTCACCTCTCGAGGCGTCGCTTCAGACACCCGATCGGTAGTTATTTATGTTTTGTTGGGATTTCAGGCGGACTACCGCCGTTTCCCTTTTACTTACCTTGTTATGCTAATTTTTGAATGTACATTGGTGAATTATTCATGATGCATCCATGCATACATTTGTTATATCTTACGTCCGAACTGTCTTGCGAGTACTTTCAAAGTACTCACTGGCTTGTTGATTTGGCCAGATGCTGACGAAGGCGATCTCATGGATGAAGAGTTTGATAGCGAGTCCGACACCTAGAGGAGTCCCAGTCAGTCTCGTGCGACCCTGGATTTGGTCACTATTTTATATCCGCTTCCGCTACCAAATAAATTAATCGAGCCTCACCTCGACGCTCGATGAGATGACAGACTTAGAGTCTTGTATTTCTCTCCCCGCTGTGTTTCTCCACCACCGCCCTTTCCTCGAGTCAGTAGTATGCCTCCACACCACTGTGTCATGTCCGCCATTATGTATAATTATTGGCGTGCTTGTAATAATTTGGTTGAGCAACCGTAGTTCGACCCTGTAATATATTTTATGCTACTGGCTTATTGTATCAAGAATCTGTCTACCAGTGAGGAGGATTTCTCTCATACTGGACTCAAAAGATTGGTTTCTCAATAAATATTTTTATTGGAAAACCGGTCGTGACAAGCTTGGTACCAGAGCCAGGCTGACTGTAGGAAGCCACTAGGTGCGATCGCTAATTGGTTATTAGCATGATAGAGCTAATTTATATTTTTGCAATTGTAGTCATTTTCTGTCACTCAGCATAAATTTATGATCTGACCATGCAGAATTTTTGCCTACTTTTGTAGATGGCCGACAACAGCTGCGAGTCTCAGACCTTCGCCAACGTGCCCGATGGGTTCGTCAAGCTTCTTTCCTTCATCGTTCAGGTCGCGATGGGGCCATCTGTGCGCCCAGTCTTCACACTCTGCCAGCACCGAGTCAACGATAATCTGACCATGCACCAGGCCACGGTGCAGTTCAAGGGAGGGCGTGGTGAGTTACGCCGCTTCCGGTTCGTGGGAAGAGCCATGCCTACGGAGAGGCATGCTATGCAGATGGCAGCCCGCGAGGCGATAGCTCATCTCAGGGATGTCCTCCCCGTGATGAAGACTCGTCGTTACCGCTATCTTCCATGCCATGTGCCTTACACCTGTCACTACGCATACTCCTACCCCAGAGGAGAACGAGACGAGGCTTTTGAGATGCTCATTGAGTATCTCCGGGCCCTGGAGGCAGCCTTCGACAACCTGGTGGACGACTTCGTAGCTACCCGCATGGACTCAGTTCATGGCTGTGCTGCCAACAGGAGGGAGCTCCTACCCATCGCACCGCCACTGACTTTTGTCTCGTCATCAGCATCTTATACGCCTACTCGTCGCCTGCCTTCTACCGAAGAATTCAACCAAGTCATTGCACCCACTTCAGCGCGCACTGCACCACCCTTCGCGCCCACTCCTGTACGTGTTGCTCCGCCCCTGGCAACCGCTCCGTCCACTCTGCGCAACACTACACGTATGGAGCCCATTAGCGAGGAGGAAGTTGAGTCCCCAACCTCGCTACGCCTCGCCCTCGGCAGGGCAAAGGAGGTCGTCAACATCTCTGCCTAAGTACGCGTAGCTGCCATGTAATGTACCGCTTTGTAAGATATGTACATAGGTTGTGAGAAGTAGCCTGTTTGCGCATCATGTAGGATCTGGAGAAGTGCACTAGCCTAAATAACATGTCAGGATTATGTACGCATATCCTGAGTGATGTATTGTATAATTACCGCCCGCGTGTAAGATATGTAATGAGTAGTCCTTCTCCGTGCGCAAGTCGATTTGTTTTTCTTAAGTAAGCTTGGTTATTTAATTATATTTGCCAGCTTTATGCATTTATGGATTTGTTTTTGCGACTCTTTCCGCTTTTCTTATGGGTTTTACAAATATATCCCCAGAGTGAAAAATGTCTCGTCCTTGGACTCGCTCCATGCCAATTCCACCAGAGGAAAATTTTGATGCACAACCCAGCAACGAGTTCACTCAGGGACAGTCAAGCCAACAGGGCAGTGAATCGGCACTTTCACAAATGTGCCGCCTTTATGAGCAGAGTCAGCAACAACATCGGGAAATGATGAACCAAGTCATCAACATGGGAAATCACCATGGACAGTATCAGCAGCATTCCAAGTTATCTGAGCTACAGAAGACATGTCCCCAAACATTTTCTCATACTGACAAGCCTCTTGAGGCCGAGGATTGGCTTCGAGATATGGAGAGAAAATTAATTATTCCAAAATGTTCAGACCCCGAAAAGGTATTGTATGCTCCGCACTATCTCACAGGAGCAGTCGCATCGTGGTGGGAGAATTTTCTACACATGCATCCCAACGAAAATGACATAACCTGGGATGATTTCAAGGAAGGTTTCCGTGGTGCACACATTCCTAAGAGTATTATGAAAATCAAGAAGAGAGAGTTCGATGACCTCAAACAAAGGAACATGACAGTGTCAGATTACAATAGTCAATTTACTCTATTGTCCCGCTACGCCAATGAAGAGCGTATGACTGAAATCAAGAAGATGGAGAAATTCCTTGACGGTCTGGCGCCCGCGCTTAAATGCCAACTGGTCGTGCACACTTTTCCTGATTTTAAAACACTGGTGGACAAAGCCATTACTCTGGAAAATGAGAGACGCAGTCTGGAAGATATCCGCAAGCGAAAAAGGGACCAGACTAATCATGCTCGCAATCACCGAAGCAAGCCAGATTTTCAAAAGGGTGGGACACACAAATCCTCATCCAATGTCTCACGCCCAATTAAGAATTTTCATGCAAGGGACAAGGAATTCACCTATCGCCCCGGCGTTACTTGTTACGCTTGTGGAGAAGAAGGGCACTATGCCAAACAGTGCCCCAAGCCAAGGAATTCAACCCCAAAGCCGAACAACGGCGGCAACAATACCGCGCCCAAGCGAAACAATTTCAATCCCAACAATAACCACAGGAAGGGTCATCTGAACCACGTAACCAAAGAGGAGGCACAAAATGCTCCAGATATCGTACTCGGTACGTTTCCTGTCAAAACAATACCTGCAATGGTTTTGTTTGATTCTGGAGCTTCTCACTCTTTCATTTCGAAAAATTTTGCTTTGCAAAATAATTTTTCGATGCTTCCTTTGGAGAAATCCATGATCATCAAGTCCCCTGGGATTCAGCAAGTTACTCAGAATTACTGTCAGAATGTGGTCATTGAGTTCGAAGGATTGGAGTTTCACGCAAATCTTATTGTGTTGGAAAATAAAGGACTGGATGTCATCCTAGGGATGGATTGGCTAACCACCAATAAGGGTTTTATCGACTGTTTCAATAGGACCGTGATTCTCACACACCACCAAGGGAAGACAATAAGAGTATCAGCCAAGGAAGGAAAAATACCCCGGCAACCGAGATTAAATAAGGTGGACGTTTCTGAGCTAAACAAGGTTCCAGTAGTGTGTGAATTTCCAGATGTATTCCCTGAAGAACTACCAGGCATGCCACCAGATCGAGAAATAGAATTCCGCATTGAGCTAGCACCAGGAACCACCCCCATATACAAGAAACCATACAGAATGGCACCATCCGAGTTGATCGAGTTGAAGAAGCAAATAAAGGAATTACTGGAAAAAGGATACATTCGAGCCAGCTCCTCACCTTGGGGATCACCAATTTTATTTGCCAAAAAGAAGGATGGAACGCTGAGATTGTGTATTGACTATCGAGCACTTAACATGGTCACAGTCAAAAACAAATACCCGATGCCAAGGATAAACGATTTGTTTGATCAACTCGCTCAGGCCAAGGTATTCTCAAAAATTGACTTAAGGTCAGGATACCATCAATTGAAGGTACGAACGGAAGATATCCCCAAAACAGCCTTCACCTCCAGATATGGACTGTACGAGTTCACAGTGATGCCATTTGGATTAACTAACGCCCCAGCATATTTTGTTCACCTCATGAACAAAGTATTTATGAAGTTTATGGACAAGTTCGTCGTGGTATTCATCGACGATATTCTGGTATACTCCAAGACACCAGAAGAGCACGCAGAACATCTCAGGATTGTGCTAGGAGAGCTAAGAAAACACCAATTGTATGCCAAGTTCAACAAGTGCGAATTTTGGCTAAGACAAGTAGGCTTTCTAGGCCACGTGTTGACCCAAGACGGTATCGCAGTGGACCCAGAGAAAGTCAAGGCCGTACTTGGCTGGAAGTCACCAGCCAGCGTAACAGACATACGGAGTTTCTTGGGAATGGCAGGATATTACCGCAGATTTATTGAAGGATTCTCCACCATAGCCAAGCCTATGACACAGTTGCTCAAGAAAGATAAGAAGTTTGAATGGACAGAAGCCTGCGAGAAAAGTTTCCAAGAACTAAAACGGAAGTTAACGACAGCACCGGTATTAATTGTCCCCGACATACACAAGAATTTTGAAGTATATTGTGACGCGTCCAGAAAGGGTCTCGGATGCGTGTTGATGCAGGAAGGCAAGGTCGTCGCCTACGCTTCAAGGCAACTTCGCAAGCATGAGGAAAACTATCCCACTCATGACTTAGAAATGGCAGCAGTTATTCATGCACTCAAGGAATGGAGGCATTTCTTACTTGGGAATCGATGTGAAATATATACGGATCACAAAAGTCTCAAATATATTTTCACACAGCCAGAACTAAACTTACGGCAACGACGCTGGTTGGAATTGGTAAAGGATTATGATGTTGGTATCCATTACCATCCAGGGAAGCAAATGTAGTGGCTGATGCCCTTAGTCGGAACCCCAGCTCCGACGAAAACAAGCTGCACAGCTTGAGGCCCGAATTCCAACAAGAATTTGCCAAGCTCAACTTGATAATGGTAGCAGAAGGCACCATATCAAACTTGGAAATACAACCCGACCTTATGGAGAAAATCAAAGAAGCTCAGCCCGGTCACACCAGCATTGAAGGCATCAAAAGAAAGTTGAGTATGGGCAAGGCCTCAGAATTCGTAATAGACAATGAAGGAATATTATGGTACGGAGAAAGGCTCTGCGTGCCAAACATAGAAGACCTTAAACAGCAAATTTTATCTAAAGCACACACCACTCCATATTCAATCCACCCTGGAGGAACCAAAATGTATAAGGATATTCAGGAAAGATTTTGGTGGCACGGTATGAAGAGGGACATAGCCACCTTCATTGCATGTTGCGACTCATGTCAACGCATAAAAGCTGAGCATCAGAGACCAGCCGGACTACTGCAATCGAACAAAATACCTGAGTGGAAATGGGATGAAATAGGGATGGATTTCATTGTCGGACTACCTCGGTCACGACACGGGAATGATGCCATATGGGTCATCACTGACAGGTTAACCAAAGTGGCACACTTTATTCCAATAAAGACGACCCACACCACTCAGAGGCTTGCCAGGATTTATCTTTCCCGCATAGTTTGTCTGCACGGTGTCCCGAAGACTATAATATCCGACAGAGGCACTCAGTTCGTCTCAAGATTTTGGGAGCATTTACAACAGGCCCTGGGAACCCAACTAGCCTTCAGTACCGCATACCACCCACAGACTGATGGATAAACAGAACGCGTAAACCAGGTTTTAGAAGACATGCTGAGAGCATGTGTCCTCACATATGGAACCAGTTGGGAAGAAAGCCTGCCATACGCCGAGTTCGCGTACAACAATAGCTACCAGGCCAGCCTACAAATGGCACCATTTGAGGCTTTATACGGACGAAGATGTCGTACCCCGTTAAATTGGTCAGAGACCGGAGACAGCCGCATCTTCGGACCAGACATGCTCAGAGAAGCCGAGGAAAAGGTCAAGCTAATCAGAGACCGACTTAAGACCGCTCAAAGTCGACAGAAGAGTTATTATGATCAGAAACATCGTAGGGTCAGCTTCGAACCCGGTGAGTTCGTATACCTGAGAGTATCCCCTATGAGAGGACTGCAACGGTTTAAGATTAAAGGAAAGTTAGCACCAAGATTCATTGGACCATTCTGCATAGTGGCACGAAGAGGTACTGTAGCCTACCAGCTAGACTTACCCGAAGACTTGTCCGACATTCACGACGTGTTCCACGTCTCTCAATTAAGGAAGTGCGTAAGCAACCCCGAGAAACAAGTATCCCATGAAAACATTGACGTGCAGCCAGACCTCACTTATCGAGAACGTCCCGTAAGAATATTAGAGGAGTCTGAAAGGAGGACCCGACAGAAGACCATCAAGTTTTTCAAAGTCCAATGGAGCAATCACACCGACAGTGAAGCAACTTGGGAAAGAGAGGATTTTCTTCGGGCAGAGCATCCACACTTATTTAAGGATCAGCTGAAATCTCAGGGACGAGATTTTTCCTAAGGGGGTAGGTGTTGTGACACTCCAAAATTTTAATTTGGTTTTTATCAAAAACTTTGTGGTTTTTGAAAAGAGGCCATTTATTTTTTTTCAGAAAAAAACCTTCCTCTTAAAAACTTCCTTTGCTTTGGCAAGGATTTCATTTTTTTAACTTTGGTGTTTGATCTTTTGAAACTTCTTCTCTGTTGGTTCCCTCTCAAATCTATTTTGGGAGTTTAATCTTTTTCTTTTAAAAAGAAACTCTATGAAAATTTGGGATTTTCATATCTTGAAAACCACCCATGACTTGGCATTTTGCCCATGTGGTAAAACCCCTCCAAAGCCTCCCCTCCTCCTTGTAATCAACCTAAGTTCTCTGTCCCAACTAATCCAAGCAAGTTTTGGATTTTATTCTAATTATTTTTCCTCTCAAATCATTTCTGAAAATTATTTGGAGCCTGAGTGATTTTCAAAGCAAGTACCCTTTTGCATTTGAGTTTTGACCTCAAACCAACTCTCCTGGATAGTCCTTTGTACCCACAACCCAGAACCATCTTGATCCAATCCTTCTCTTTTCAAATTTTTCAAAATTCAGTATCTGCAAGTTTGGACCAGATTTGCCAAATTTGATGAAATTCATATCTACACTCCTCCAAAAATTCCACCAAAATTCAGGCAGCCTACTTGAGCAATGAGAAGCCACTCCACCAAAAATCAGCTCAAGGAAAAATCCCCAGAGGCCAAATTCATTCTGTCGAACACCTGAGCTGCACTGTTCCTTTGCAAGTTCAGAAAGTTCAGAGATTCAGTCGTTTTCCCTTCGTCAGACTCGGTCACGCGGCCACAGTGCGCCCTGGCGCGTTGCACGCAGCCTCTTCTCCCTGGCCAGCACCCCGCACGCACGCTTGGCTGATTCCTGGCGTCGGTAGCAACGAGCCTCGCCGGCGTTGGAAGCTTCTGCGGTGGCTGCACCTTCCGTGGCGGCCAACAAGAGCCCGAGCCCTCTCGCCACACCACCCGGCGCCGCCTAACACCCCCTGGCTCTCCGCGTGTCCCTGCCATGCCAGCGCACGCCCGTGGCACCGTCGCCGTGGCCCGGCAAGCACGGAACGTGCTCCCTGCCGCCGACGGGCCGCGCCACCCCCGTTCCATCGAGCTCGCCCATAGCACCAAATCCCGGCCTGTTTAGCACCTAAATGGAACCGGTGGACCTCAACGGCGATGCCCAAGCCCCTAATCCCACTGCCCAACCACAGCATCGCCGTAATCACTCGCCGGAGACCCCCGTTCACGGCAACCGCCTCGGGCCGCCTATAAAAAGGGCCCCCGAGCTCACCCTCGTGCACGCATAATCACCACTCCTCACCAACGCCCCGCCAGGCCACTAGGAGGACCTCGAGGAGGTATCCTCCCCCAACTCCGGCCGCCCCGATCCGCCTCGGCCTCCACCACGATTCGCTCCGGTGAGGCCATCTCCGGCGCTCTAACCCCATCAATTACTCCCTCTAGCTACCAGGAGCCTAACCCCCTCCTCAATTTGATCTCTGTAGCCCTCTCCGACGAGTCCCTCGACCACCCGAGCCGCCATCCGCCGGAGCAAAGCTCGCCGTCGACGTGGTACTCGCCGACGACCACCACCACCACCAACCGACGCGGAATGGCGCTCTGAGCACGGAGGTACCCTCCGATCCCCCTGCCTCGCCGTGGATCGCCGCCGGCGACCACCGCGGCTCTCGGGCGCCGACGAGCTTCGTCCCCCCCTTTTTTTTAAAGTTCAAACCTGACGAGTGGGACCCCACCGTCAGCCTCTCTGCCCTCTCTATTGAATCGTTTTCTAGAAGCGCCTTCGGGCAAAATGCGTTTTCTCTTTGGGCTGGCGTAGTTTCTACCGAAGCGTTTCTGTTTTTATAAGCTAGCCCCTGGAAACTTTCTGTTTCATTACAGATAAGTCCCTGGGCAAAAACCTTTATAACTTTTAATCAGAAAAGTATTTTTGATTGATTCTTTTTCTGTTCTCTTTAAAATTTTGTCTAGTTTTTTATAAGATTTATTTGAAAAATATTTGGAATAATTTTTGTGCACTCCTTGGTATTTACGATAGCGCATATATTTTCTTTATACCGTAGATACCGAAGGAGGTGACGGAGCCGCGAACTTCACCGAGCTAGGCTCCGACTACTCTGAACCAGGCAAGCATGTTTGAACTTTTGATATGATGAGTGTCTTGGCATGTTTTGCATTTAGTTAGTTTCATGGCATGTTGAGGAGCATATCGATGAACGTTATTTTATGCAATATTGAGGTAAGTGACTTCGAGGATCCATAAGTGGATGGATGTGAGTATGAATGGCCATGTGTTGGCATGAGGATGGGTAAGATGGCAGTGTCGTAGCATGCCAGTCTTATGCCAGACTAGGTGACTTCAGTGTCAAACTGTATCGGTCCAGTTCCTCTCATTTCCTTCCCTGTACTACCACATGTTTTCCGCAAGGAATATGGTTTAGTAAGTTGCAAACCGCTTTTCTGGTACACACCAAAAGGAGAGGCCGTGATGATGGTTCCATGGCCCTGGATTAAAGCCAGTCATCCGGTCAGGGGGCATGGGTGTTTCCGGTTGGGACCGAGAGGGGGGCACCCCTTAGAGCGCGCGTATATAAATTTGATCCCATGCTATTCGAGATTGTGATCTCCCCGTCTCAAAAGTTTTTCTTGGACGATGTCTAGGGTGATTCCTAGCATCGAGAGGTAGGATGGGTGTGTACTGGTTAGCTGTGTTTTCTTCCGAAATACCGTAAACGGAACTAGTCCTTCGTGACTACGGAAATCCGTTGGCTGTGGGCAAAATTTTGTACAAACTCTGCAGAGTCATATATTCCTCCAAATCATCTATTCCCTGTCCTAGATCGATATTATCTTATCCTAATCAAATGTCAGTTTTGATGGCAGAGACTCCGGTGATTCGCATGAGTGCTAATTCCGGTTAAATGATTATTCCTGTGGATGGACTAACCCATTTATTCTCATGGATTAAATGTTTATTATGAGTATTATTTACTTGTGAATAAAAGCCCTTTCTGTGATGTCGCCCCGACGTCCGACTGTGGCATTTCTTTTAAAGCCCTTTCTGTGATGTCGCCCCGACGTCCGACTGTGGCATTTCTTTTAAAGCCCTTTCTGTGATGTCGCCCCGACGTCCGACTGTGGCATTTCTTTTAAAGCCCTTTCTGTGATGTCGCCCCGACATCCGACTGTGG